>NW_026879398.1:0-26702 GCF_032173495.1 Musca vetustissima
CGTGTTGTTGTATTTATTCGTCAGTGTATTTGGGCGTGCCTTTTAATATTTAATTATTTTTGTTCTGTTTGTTTTTTAAAAAAATGTTCTTATTTGTTTAATCGAAAATACGTGCAACATGTGTAATATATTATTATTTATTGCATTGCTTTTGGCAATTGGTCACATAAATGGTAGGTTTTATAAGTGAAATTTCATTTTAGGGCGTTGGTGGACAGAACAAAATCCGACAGATTAGTCGACGCAAAAACTAGGCTAAACAACACTTTAATATTTATTGTGTTTTTTTTTTTTATTTTTAGCCCAATATAACTTTGTTGAACAAAAAGTGGACCATGTCATTTGGTGTACCAAAAGCCAGGAAGAACAATACAAGTGTCAGAATTTAACTCAAGCAATTGAACGAGATCGTGCCCTGTTCGATGATGCTCTATTGAATCTGACATGTTTTAAGGCATACAGTGCTGATGAATGTATACATCACATCGATCACGAAAATGCCCACATAACATCGCTAGATGCTGGAGATGTTTTTACCGCTGGTCGTTACAATTCCCTTATTCCACTTATGCAAGAAAAATTCGAAGGTGGTTTTACAAATTATCACTCCGTGGCTGTTGTAAAAGCTGGTACTTTACAAGATGTAACAAGCTTGAGAGATTTGCGTCAGAAAAAGGCTTGCTTTCCTTGGGTAGGCAGTTTGGCTGGATGGATAGTTCCTATATACACGGTAAAATTAATCATTAAAACATTTAGCTATTGTAATTAATTAAAATTAATTAATTATTATTGTCAAAAAAAAAAATAGCTACAACGTGAGGGTGGAATGGAGGTCGTTGATTGCAACAATCAAGTCAAAACTGCTGCTAATTATTTTAACAATTCATGTGCTGTCTACTCATTAATTGACAAATATAATCCTATTGGTGATAATTCAGATAAGTAAGTTGGAAAAATAAATGGGATTAAAATATCGCTTTAATATACTATAACATTTTTTTAAGGCTATGCACTTTATGTACTGGCAAAATTCCGGTGGGACGCTGTTCAGCTGCGGATCCTTACTATGGTTATGATGGTGCATTCCGTTGCCTTCTCGAAGCAGGTGATGTGGCGTTTCTACGTGATTCAACTGTTTTTGAAATGCTTGAGAGTCCTGAGTTTAGTAAGTATTGAACAATTTTTTTATTTTGTGTCTACAAAAAAAAAAAAAGTTTTGATGATTTCAGTCAATTTATATTTCGACTGACATGAAATGATGATAAAATTATTTTGTAGAAATTTCTACTTTTCTTAAATTCTGCTAAAAAATCGAAGAATTAACTTATTCTCTTTGAATAATAAAAGACATTTTTTTTAACTACAGAAAAATTCAGATATGAGTTTGATTCACTCAATACGGTACATATCGTAAACAAAGAGTTGTTATATTTAGTTATATGTACAAGTGGTTAAAAAATTAAGAACTACTATTATAATTTATTTTATTTATTATTAATACATGTACTTTTTCCTGTTATTTAATAATAATGCCATACTTTATTCATTACAGAAAGCATATCTCCCGAACGTTTTGAACTATTGTGTCGCGATGGAAGGCGTGTTCCGGTTTCAGAATTTCGCCAATGCAACTGGGGACTTATACCATCAGATGCGGTGGTCACGTCATCGGCAAGAACATTTTTAGAACGAAAAAAATATCAGAAATTTTTGAGAAAAATTGTTGAGCTCTATTCGGATGGTCTAAAAGACGACCCACAACAACAGGGCAATTCGAATCGAAATAGGGGATTTAATTACGAAAACAATTACAATAATGAACGCAATAATCCCTATGACAATTATAATTCCCAGTCGTATGATCAATATAATCGCAATCGTTTTTCTAATGCTCGCAACGATCGTTTGGATAGCAGTTTTACTACCGAACGTACCGATAATCTCAATACTTCTGTGCAATATGTAAAGTTTAACATTTTCGAATCGAAACGCTATGGAAAAACAAATTTATTATTCCAAGTAAGTTTTAATTTTTTGTTGTTTATAAAGAGTCAGCAGAACTAATATTTTACATTGTTAGGATGTTGCCAAATCCCTGGCAGTAATCAATGAGGACGATCAGTCATTCAGCAAATATCTGCAGAATTCGATTGATTACATTTATGGCTTACGTGAATGTCCCGTACCTTCAATGACACTATGTGTAACATCTGACCCTGAACTGGAGAAATGTATAAAAATGAGGGTAAATAGAATTCTTGTACATATTAATGCAATTACTTAGACCTTCACTCTTTCAGATCGCCCTTAAAGCACAAATTTTAAAGCCAGAGTTAATTTGTAAGAAAATGCATTCCCATATAAATTGTATGCAGTGGATACAATCGGGTAAAGCTGATATTGCAGTTTTCGATGCAGGAGACGTATATACCGCTGGCTTAACATATGACTTAATTCCCTTTATGTCGGAAGTTTATAATCTTGGTGAACCGGAATATTATGTTGTGGCGGTAGCCAAAGAAGAAGATCGCGATACTGAATTGACCTATCTGAAGGGAAAATATACCTGCCACACTGGTATAAATACAGCAGCTGGCTGGACATATCCTTTGGCACATATGATTTCAAATGGCTGGATAAGACCATATGGTTGCGACTCAATAAGAGCTGCAGCTGAGTATTTCACAAAGTCGTGTATTCCAGGTGCCATTAGCAATGAATATAATACTGGGGTGCCTTATGACAGTATGTGTGATCTCTGTCATGGAACAAGTTATCGTTATTGCCGTCGTGATGCATCTGAGGACTACTATGGTCATACGGGGGCATTCCGGTGTCTAGTGGAGGGCGGTGGTCATGTTGCATTTATGAAACACACCACAGTTATGGAAAACACCGGAGGAAAGCGGAAAGAATGGTGGGCACGTAATGCTCTAAATGACGATTTTGAACTACTCTGTACCGATGGCAAACGAGCTGAACTACAAGACTATAAAAAGTGCAACCTTGGAAAGGTAAAAGCAAATGCAATTGTTACACGGGGTGGAGTCAATTATAACGAAACAGAAATTAATGCCTATATAAATCTCTTAACATATGCCCAACAATTGTATGGACGTAAGAATGTTGATGCGTTCAGTTTCAGCATGTTCTCATCGCCATTAAATTACTACGATCTTATCTTCCAAGATGCCACACGGCAATTGAAAGTTATTCCTCCCAACCAGAGACGTTATGACATTTACTTGGGTAGCGATTTTATGCGTGCTAGACGTATTACCGACTGTCATGCTGGATCCATGAAAATTTCAACATCATTCTCAATGTTGCTGTTCTCAACGGCATCATTGTTCTCTTTGCTAAGAATCTCTGTTTAAAAACAAACAAACATATCATTTTTTATTGAGAAACCAAACATTCCAAACAATTTACTATTAAGAAAGAAAGAAAAACTCGAATTGTTTTTATAGGTACAAACATCATTGATTTATATAGCACAACATATTTTTACAACTATAATTTAACATACATATATATAGCTAGATATATATAAAGCTGTATTTTATAGACTAGTGCCTTTACAAAAATCATTTATAAAAGTAACAAATTCCGTCCATATTTTATACAAATAAAAAATTAAATAAAACTATTTCATTGATTTGTGTTTAATTTATATTGAATATGGGTACACTAATAATTAAAGTACAATTATAAATAAGTATAATTAATGTAATGTTTTGACTGTTTACATTTTCAGAATGGAAATAAATTCACAATAATGGATCTTGGCATCAAACTTGAGAGACAGCTTATATCCAGTTGGTCTCCCTGAATGACCTTATTAATAGACCTTGTGTCATATACTGTCGAATTCGCTTAAGAGAAACCGCGTAATTTCGGTAATTTTTTTGCTCTTATGCAGGATTTTCAATTAAGGACCTCGGATAAGCAAAACTTGCGTTACGCTTAAACAATGCGTTCGATCTGAAAAATCGTGAAATGAATAAATCAAAAAATTAATTGAGTAAGAACTTCCTTTTTTTGGTATGTTACCGTAATGCAAAAAACTACTATTTTTAATTCGATAACACTTTTTCCCTTTTCCTTTATATCGAAGAAAATAGTAAAATTGGGTAGATTCTTGCAGTACGGGAACAGACCAATTATTAACTTCAATTAACTATTAAGAAGTTCAATTACTTCAATTACTATTAAGAAAGAAAGAAAAACTCGAATTGTTTTTATAGGTACAAACATCATTGATTTATATAGCACAACATATTTTTACAACTATAATTTAACATACATATATATAGCTAGATATATATATAAAGCTGTATTTTATAGACAAGTGCCTTTACAAAAATCATTTATAAAAGTAACAAATTCCGTCCATATTTTATACAAATAAAAAATTAAATAAAACTATTTCATTGATTCGTGTTTAATTTATATTGAATATGGGTACCCTAATAATTTAAGTACAATTATAAATAAGTATAATTAATGTAATGTTTTGACTGTTTACATTTTCAGAATGGAAATAAATTCACAATAATGGATCTTGGCATCAAACTTGAGAGACAGCTTATATCCAGTTGGTCTCCCTGAATGACCTTATTAATAGACCTTGTGTCATATACTGTCGAATTCGCTTAAGAGAAACCGCGTAATTTCGGTAATTTTTTTGCTCTTATGCAGGATTTTCAATTAAGGACCTCGGATAAGCAAAACTTGCGTTACGCTTAAACAATGCGTTCGATCTGAAAAATCGTGAAATGAATAAATCAAAAAATTAATTGAGTAAGAACTTCCTTTTTTTGGTATGTTCCCGTAATGCAAAAAACTACTATTTTTAATCCGATAACACTTTTTCCCTTTTCCTTTATATCGAAGAAAATAGTAAAATTGGGTAGATTCTTGCAGTACGGGAACAGACCAATTATTAACTTCAATTAACCGATTTTTTCGATAAACCCGAGTTCGCTTATCCCATGGCCTATAAATAAGGTCACCAAGATAGCAATCGAAATCGGAAAACAGCTGTTTTTTCTCAAGTCTAATGTCAAAAATTTCGACTTTGTTTACGTTTTCATAATGGAAGTCAATTCACAATAATGCATTTTGACAGCAAACTTGATAGGTATCGATAATCAGCTGGTCTCCCTTGCTGACCTTATTTATAGGCCATGGCTTATCCGAATTCGACTGCATATGAATATTCACAATAATGGATTTTGACAGAAACAACATCTATTAATAAGGTCACCAAGGCAGGAATCGGAGAACAGTTGTTATTTCTCAATAACTTGATTTGCTGCTAATAAACCATGGATAGCAACCTTGAAACATCTGATTTGCTTGGAATCAAGATCTACTAATAAGGACACCCAAGTGAAATGTTAAAAGTGATATGTTAAAAGTGATATGATATAATGTATTTTGGTAGCCAACTTGAGAAACCTTGGTCTCATGTAAACATGACATCAAAAACTGCTGATATAATCGATAAGATGAAATATAAATCGATATTGACACAAGAGAGGTATCGATACGTTCGACGGTGTCATCGATAGTTTGTCAACTCTAGTCACTTGGTGCTTTTGTTTGGATTAAGTGGGGTCGGTCCACATCGGTCATCAGGGTTCCAAAATACTTTACCATTTCGAAATATTTAGAAAAAACTTGTAACATAATTTTCAGTTAAAAAAAGAAACTGAATCACAATGTCGATTAATTTGCGAACAGTATATGCTTTTGCTCGGGAAATGTATCAAAAGAAATCGAACGATCCCATACAGTATGGAACAGCTGGATTCCGTGGAAAGTGAGTAACATATATGTAAATATTATGCTGCTGCACCCCCTATAGATATCTTCACAATACATAGGAAAACCGGCTGATAGTCAATTTCTATTAATAGAAACAAAATTTAATTTCCATATTAAAAAGAAAAAATAAAATCTTTAAGCACTTCCTATTCGACCTATTTTTCGGTTGAAAGGTTGCTGTGTTAACAAAGAAATCGTAAAAGGTGTAACATGTGCATTGTCGATTCAAGAGCTAAATGCCAAGTGGTCTGGTTTTTCGTTGCAACAACAACAACACTACATCTATAAGAAATGGGCACAACTGGAATGTGTTTATAACAACACTTTTACTTTTTAGGTTTAGTTTTTTTTGCCACCTCAATACTACACTCGCATACAAGGCAAACACGATATCAAAACGAAGAAAATGAACAACTAGTTTGCCAATGTAGGAGGGTACTATAGGAGTTCAGCAATACGACCATTTATCAAACACGAAAAGTGGTACCAAAAGTAGTTCAAGAAAAGCAATACGAAAACTTCAAGATACTACTTAATAAGATAACGAAAAGTACCTAGTATTTGTCTGTAATGAATAGACCTCGGATTTTTGCATATTTTTTATGCTTTATCCGATTGGACTCAAATTTTGTATTTAGGCGTTTCATGCTTTAATTGATCGATATTTGGGGTCATGTCAAAAATATGCAAAAAATATGCAAAAAATATGCAAAATATATGCAAAAAATATGCAAAATATATGCAAAAAATATGCAAAAAATATGCAAAATATGCAAAAAATATGCAAAATATGCAAAAAATATGCAAAAAATGCAAAAAATATGCAAAATATGCAAAATATATGCAAAATATGCAAAAAATATGCACGGTATGCTAGGTCGATATGCGATAAATATATGCAAAAAATATACAAAATATGCATTGTCGATATGCAAAATATGCAAAAACATGCAAAATATGCAAAATATGCAAAAATATGCAAAATATGCAAAAATATGCAAAATATGCAAAAATATGCAAAATATGCAGAAATATGCAAAATATGCAAACATATGCAAAATATGCAAAAATATGCAATATATGCAGAAATATGCAAAATATATGCAAAATATGCAAAATATATGCAAAATATGCAAAAATATGCAAAAATATGCAAAATATGCAAAAATATGCAAAATATGCAAAATATGCAAAAAATATGCAGAAATATGCAGAAATATGCAGAAATATGCAAAATATGCAAAATATGCAGAAATATGCAAAATATGCAAACATATGCAAAATATGCAAAAATATGCAAAATATGCAAAAATATGCAAAATATGCAAAATATGCAGAAATATGCAAAATATGCAAAATATGCAAACATATGCAAAATATGCAATATATGCAGAAATATGCAAAATATGTGCAAAATATACAAAATATATGCAAAATATGCAAACATATGCAAAATATGCAAAAATATGCAGAAATATGCAAAATATGCAGAAATATGCAAAATATGCAAACATATGCAAAAATATGCAAAATATGCAAAATATATGCACGGTATGCTAGGTCGCAATATTAAAGATAGAACTTTGAACTTTTGCACATATATTATTATTACTCCTAGGATATTTGGTATTGGAAATGGGATATATCGGTCCACGTTTTAGTATATCGCCATATAACGGTTATATATGTTTGCATGTTTTATACATATATTTAGCAAATTTTTCATAATGCCCCAAAAATCTAACAGTTGAACCATGAAACGCATACATACACAATTAGATTTCTATAAGTTAAAAATAAAGAAAGCACACAAATTCGAAAACTACCCTGAATTTTTTTTTTTGATTAAAATGATTGCATTTGTGAAATATGTTGCTCATATTTGCATATATTTTGCATATGTTTGGATATGTTTGCATATTTTGCATATATTTTGCATATATTTTGCATATTTTGCATATGTTTGCATATTTTTGCATATTTTGCATATATTTTGCATATTTTAGCATATATTTTGCATATTTTATGCATATATTTTGCATATTTATTGCATATCGACCTAGCATATTTTGCATATTTTTTGCATATTTTGCATATATTTTGCATATTTTGCATATTTTTTGCATATTTTGCATATGTTTGCATATTTTGCATATATTTTGCATATTTTGCATATTTTTTGCATATTTTGCATATTTTTTGCATATTTTGCATATTTTTTGCATATTTTGCATATTTTTTGCATATTTTGCATATGTTTGCATATTTTGCATATATTTTGCATATTTTTGCATATTTTGCATATTTTTGCATATTTTGCATATGTTTGCATATTTTGCATATATTTGCATATATTTTGCATATTTTGCATATGTTTGGATATGTTTGCATATTTTGCATATATTTTGCATATATTTTGCATATATTTTGCATATTTTGCATATGTTTGCATATTTTTGCATATTTTGCATATGTTTGCATATTTTGCATATGTTTGCATATTTTGCATATATTTTGCATATTTTAGCATATATTTTGCATATTTTATGCATATATTTTGCATATTTATTGCATATCGACCTAGCATATTTTGCATATTTTTTGCATATTTTGCATATATTTTGCATATTTTGCATATTTTTTGCATATTTTGCATATTTTTTGCATATTTTGCATATTTTTTGCATATTTTGCATATTTTTTGCATATTTTGCATATTTTTTGCATATCTCGTGCATATGCAAAATATGCAAATATGCAAAAAATTAAAAAATATGAACCCTTCTAATAATTCTAAATCCTTTGAAACGAATTTGTGTCCAATCAGAATTTCGATATCTTCATTATTAAAAAATATGCAAATATGCAAAATCCGAGGTCTAGTAATGAAGATATATATATACATATATATTTATCATCCTCTTCGAATGCTCTTATGACTGTGTTATTTTCAATTCTGAAATCTAGTTCATCTCCACAATTCTGCTTCCATCAATTTATAGGTCTACGTAGTTGTATAAAAGAGAATATTTTGATAGGATCAGATCAGGGGACTACGGCTCCGATATTATTGTAAAAATGAGGTTTCAATTAATTTATAGATCTCCTTAGTTGTATTAACGAGAAAAGATACAAGGGATCAATCCAGGGTAATACGGCTGCGACACTATTCAGCCTTATTCTGGATATTCGTTAGAGAGAGATTTCGCTTGTGAAAAATGTTTCGCTTTCACATTCTCGCCTTATTCTGAATGAATAGGGAGAAGCAAAAAACGCGAGAAGCGGATTCGGATTTTCGAAAATGGTGGTTGAAAAAATATTCGTGTTGCCATATTGTAATTTAAGTTGTAATATGTGTTGCCCATTTGTAATTTAATTTTGAAATATTTTATTTATTAATTTAAAAAAATGTTATTTTAACTTTATAAAAACATAAAAATAAATTAAAAGTTGAAAATTTGCCGAATAACTTTATAGAGAAGAGACAAAAACTTCACGGTGAATTTATGTCCAGAAAAGGACTGATTGCTATCTATATCAATGTATATTCTGTTTATTTTTGATTGACTTTTCTAAAATATTTTAAAATAAGCCAATCGATCACTTATCTTTTTTTCTTACTACAGAGCTGAAAATCTGGACAGCGTCATGTTTCGTATGGGAGTTTTGGCAACCCTAAGATCTCGCGTACTTGGCGGCGCTGTCATTGGTGTTATGATTACTGCTTCACATAATCCTGAACCCGATAATGGTGTTAAACTTATTGACCCCAAAGGAGAAATGTTAGATCCCAGTTGGGAATCTATTGCCACAGAGTTAGCCAATGTCACCGACCAAGAACTTGAAGAACAAGTTGGAAAAATTATCAAAGAGAATAGCATTGATGTTAGTTCCTCATCGAATGTTTATGTAGGAATGGATAATCGTTATCATAGCCCACGCCTATTAAAGGCCGTTGCTGATGGTGTTATTGCTTTGAAGGGAAACGTTAAAGAATTTGGAATTGTAACAACGCCAATGATGCATTACTATGTGGTGGCTGCCAATACCAAAGGTGCCTATGGACAGCCAACTGAGGAGGGCTACTATACCAAGCTCATTACAGCTTTCAATGCTCTACGCGGTGATAAATTAGAAAACGGCAATTACAAAAACCTGGTATTGTTTGATGGTGCCAATGGTGTCGGGGCACGTAAAATGTTACAGTTCATCAAAAGGATGAACAACACCCTACAAGTTGATGTCTTCAACAAAGGCGATGGAAGAATTAACCAGGATTGTGGTGCTGATCATGTTAAGGTACAACAAAAAGTCCCCATATGTATGCCGAAGGCTGAACCTAACACACGGTGTGTCAGTGTGGATGGTGATGCGGATCGTATAGTATACTTCTTCACCGATGAGAATGGTGTCTTCCATTTATTGGATGGCGATCGCATTGCTACCTTAATCGCCGATTATCTTATGGACATGGTCAAGAAATGTGGATTGGAACTAAACTTGGGTCTGGTACAAACAGCCTATGCAAATGGTGCTTCCACTGATTATATTGTTAACAAATTAAAAGTACCAGTTGCGTGTGTTCCAACTGGTGTTAAACATTTACATCACAAAGCTCTGGAATTTGATATTGGTGTTTACTTTGAAGCCAATGGTCACGGCACAGTTATATTCAGTGACAATGCCAAAACTTTAATAAAAAAGGCGGCGGACGAAGGAAATGCTGAGGCAAAACAATTCTTACTGATTATCGACGTCATAAATGAGACAGTTGGCGATGCCATATCAGATATGCTACTGGTGGAAACTATTCTAAATCATAAAGGTTGGGATGTCAAGGATTGGCTAGGTTGTTACGATGATTTGCCCAATTTGCAATTAAAAATTAAAGTGCAAGATCGCAATGTCATAACGACAACCGATGCTGAGAGAGTTTGTGTAACTCCTGTTGGCTTACAGGAAGCAATAAATGAAGCAGTAGCTAACTATAAACGTGGTCGTTCATTTGTGCGGCCATCAGGCACTGAAGACGTTGTTCGTGTCTATGCTGAAGCAGCAACGAAAGAGGTAAGTTAACGATGTAACATTTGACTTAATTTGTTTATTAAATGTCTTCTATTTTAAAAAACTTAGGATTGTGAAAGTTTGGCCTATGATGTCGGCATTTTGGTACATAAGATGGCTGGTGGTGTTGGGCCAGAGTTGGTGCACCCAAACAGTTCTGTTAAAGCTCACTTCTAAAAGCTCATGAATTTATAAGAATCACATACCTACTTAAGATGTTTGCCTGCCTAAAACGGATATTTTATCAAATGACCAATATTGTTAATCTCATTTTATACTACAGATGTGATTTTTTTTTTATTATATATGTATATGTTATGTGTAAATTGCCGAATGTGGTCATTTTATATAGTATTTTAGGAGGAACAGTTGTTTTTAATCAATTAATGGAAACAAATGCAATTTTTGAGATTATTATCAATGTGGTTTTGTTCTATCAACATTTAATTTAAATTATAGACGAAAAATAAAGAATATATTCCATGCATTTATACTGCTAGATGGTATAACTTTTTACTACAATAACAATTTTTCGATTATGATGTTTGTTCCGTTCCAGTACCTAAAATAATCTACTCTTCTTACCAGTTTTGTTGCTTTTAACTCGAAACACGTAAAACTTTCAAGTAATTTTAAGAGAACACAATTCAAAATGGAAGCAATGCCAACTTCTGATTAAAAGAGTTTGAAAAAAACTGGAGTCAAATATGTGTATAATTAACCACAAGACTTAGAGTATGGCCCAAATATCTGGACAACCCAACAAAAATACAACATCTGCATTTATTATCAAGCGCTGTTGTTATTATTGTTGTGGCGAAAACTTATTTTAGAATCTTTAATTTATTTTACATTTCTTTTTAAAGCAAATGCTTAGTACATAACATTTCAATTTTATAAATTTATGAGAAGATGTGGAAATAGCTAGAGTTCTTAAGTTTATTTTATTTTTATTAGTGAATGGTTTTATCAGTACATTTACATTGTACCGGATTTAGTTAACCCAGTCGGTTTTAATTGTCAATTCCATTGCGTATTTGTCAAATAAATCCTCCTAATGTAGGTTAACCCTGCAAAAATTCTAATTTTGCGATTGGTACGTGGTATTCCATTTATTTTGTGCCGGTGAATAACAAAGGGAGCAATACAGTTGGGAGAAATACAAAACAACAGGTGTTAACCAATATGACAACATTAAAAAAGGATGAAATTTTGCTGCTTTTTGATGTAGACGGAACCTTAACCATTCCACGGTCAACTGTAACACCTGATTTTGAAGAGTTCCTATACAATGAAATCAAACCACGAGCTACCATCGGTATCGTGGGCGGCTCGGATCTTGAAAAAATGTTTGAACAACTGAACGGACGCAAAATTCTGGAAAAGTTTGATTTTGTCTTTCCCGAGAATGGTTTGGTCCAGATCGACAAGGGTCAGGAAGTTGGCAAACAAAATATAATCAAACATTTGGGCGAAGATACTCTTCAGGGCTTCATAAATTTTGTATTACGTTATTTATCGGAATTGAAGTTGCCATTTAAAAGAGGTACATTCTTGGAATTTCGCAATGGAATGATGAATATTTGTCCCATTGGAAGGCAATGTTCGAGGGAAGAACGTAATATATTTGCCGAATATGATAAGGAACACCATGTGCGCAGCAAAATGATTGAGGTGCTGAAAAAAGAGTTTGCTGATGTGGATTTAACATACAGCATTGGAGGGCAAATCAGCTTCGATGTTTTCCCTAAAGGCTGGGACAAAACGTATTCCTTGCGCTACATTGAGGCCAATTATAAATTTAAGGAAATTCATTTCTTTGGCGATAAAACCGATCCCGGTGGCAATGATTACGAAATTTTTATCGATCCTCGTACCATTTCACACAAGGTGCAGAGTCCCGATGATACCAAACGCATATTGCAAGAAATATTCGGGTTAAACTAAAATACCTACACATTCCAAAAGAAACAAATTGCATTTAATGTATGTTTTTGTAAATGGAGGTTTTCCTTATTAAAATGTTCAACCAGAACTGTGTTTAATTACATTTAATGTTACATTTCTCTATAATAAATGTGTTATTCAAAATTTTTGTAAATAAAAATATTTATTAAAAGCTTTGCAATTCTAATCGGTGTCCATTTCTGAATCATCCTCATCTTCGTCATCATCGTCGTCTTCATCATCATCATCGCTTTCGTCCGAGTCACTGCTATCACTGTCTATCCAGTCATGAGCATTCATATCATTTGGAATAATTGCCTTCCATTCATCCAATTTGTGCAAGTCCAAAGCATAGAAGTCATTGAAAGTATACTGCTTGTTATCCTCTTCGTATAAGCCACCGTATATGTACAAAGTACCTTTGCAAACACATAGACCAGGATTCATTCTAGGCGAAGGTACATTTTTCGGTCTTCTGTTGGGGAAAAGACTGGGTACTTTTGGAAGAGCGGCGGTTGGTTGTGATGTTGTGGGACCTGCCACGGTAATTGTAAAAATGCCATCACTAGTAACCGTGGTTTGTGGTTTTGTTCCCTCTTCCTCCTTCATTTCAATGTCAGATACCCCCTGTTTCGTTTCCTTCTTTACTGGTTTAGTTTTCTTAATAATTTCAATCAGACGCCATGACATTGCTGTTAGGTCGAGTGCCAGCAATTCATCGCCAAATTGTCCTTTTACATCTTCTTCGTCCTCATCTATGTCCATGACACCACCAAAGCAATAAGCTTTTCCATTGGGGGCTGTGCAACAGCCGACACTGCTACGTGGCAAGGGTTTGTAGCCACCACATTTATTGCTAACCCACTTGAATTTGTTCGAGTCGAGTGCATTCTCTATTGATAATAAAAAATTAATAAATAGATGTATAGTTTTTATTGTAAAATGTGACAAGAACTTACTGTCTGGTGTTAATATATACATATCCGTATGCGTTATACCACGGTCAACATCTTTCTTCATTTGCGATTTGGAGTAGCCTCCCCAAACAACAATTTTTCCCTCAGGTGTTGCAGCCATGCAACAAGCCGATCTTGGCGGGGGAACTACTGCACCCCCAATTTCTACTTGCATCCAAGTATAAGATTCTAATGAGAATATATGAATGTCATTAAAATAACGATATGACTGGTTATTGTCATGGAAGCCGCCAAATACAAAAAGTTTCTTTTTGGCAACAACCATACGGTGGCCACTGCGAGCACTTGGTCCATTTGGTGTATTGATTTTTTCCCATTTTCGCGTCTTAAGACTCATCATCCACAAGTCTTTGTAGTGATAGAATTGCATTTGCGAAGGACTAGCATGTTCACCACCAAAAAGCTGAAAAACGAGAAGTAATGTATCATTCTGGACCTAATTATAATTCAGGATTTAAGATCTATCATACCCATATTTGTCCTCCATCTGTGGCAACAGTGACCATTTGATGGCCGCTTCTAGGAGCTGGTCCTCCAGGGGATTTTACAAGCTTCCATTCGTTTTTACTAATATTATAGAAAAACAGGTCATTGTATACACACACCCTTTGGCCATTGAAAAATTCACCACCGAACAGTATGAGCTCTTCTTTTTCTGGATGTGTCACTAATGAGAAGCTTGATCTGGGGCTAGGCGGTGTGGCGCAAACTTCTTCAGTAACAGTCTTCAGTCTGGCTTCTTCTGCTTCCAACTTGGCTACTAACTCGGCAATATCCGCCTAAAAAAGGTAACATTTTAAGAACTACAGCAACAACAGTGTATAGCAAAAATTACCTCGCCCAACTTTTCAAGCATTTTCTTTTGCTTAGCTGCCAACTTCTTATCCGTCTTCATGGCAGTCTTTTCAGCTCCTTTACCCTTTTTCTTATTTTTATCCTTTTTGCCCATATTTGATGTTTTTTTAGACGAACTTTAAAATGTTTCTTTTTACAAATATACCGGTCGATTCCGAGTCGAGTTGAATCAAAATAAAAACAAAAGTCTGCACGTGTTCTAGAACTGACATTAAACCGATGTTATTATCGATAGTTCTTTATTGTGATTGATATTTTGTTAATATCGATAAGAGTGTAATGTCATGTTGTGTGTGGGTTTTTACGTACACGAATTAAAAACGCCCGAGATTCATAATACTTGAAAGAAATATCTTATAGTCGAATTTATTAACTCATACGAGTATTCCTCTATGGAGGGTTTCACCAAAGACATAGAAAACGTAAAGACTCGACAAAATGCATTTTGACAATATAGTTTATAAAAAAATATCCAGGGGGAATCAGGCATAACAGAGGCATGTTAACAATAAAAACGCAAATACGCGATAATGTGTGTATAAAATGTAAATAAAATCAGAGGTCTGAACTCAAAATATATATTTTCATTTTATAAGCTTAAGATATAGCACTAAAAACGTTTAATATTGTTCTCTCTGTTGTTATGATATCGTAACAACAGAGGAAAAGCCATCTGTTGGTAATTGCGTACGTATCAATTGTCCTATCGTTTCACTCCTTTTCGACTGCTTCTAACGCCATCTACCAGTTATCGAAAATTCGAAAATAAAGGCAAAGACATAGAAACCGTAAAGACTCGACAAAATGCATTTTGGCAAAATAGTTTATGAAAAAATATCCAGGGGGAATCAAGGTTAACAGAGGCATGTTAAGAATAAAAACGCCAATACGCGAAAATGTGTGAATAAAATGTAAATAAAATTAGAGGCCTGCACTCAAAATATGTATTTTCATTTTATAAGCTTGCGATATAGCATTAAAAACGTTTAATATTGTTCTCTCTGTTGTTATGATATCGTAACAACAGAGGAAAAGCCATCTGTTGGAAATTGCTTACGTATCAATTGTCCTATCTTATAAAGGCAAAGACATAAAAGTATAAAGCAAAGACATAAAAGTATAAAGATAGGACAATCGATACGTCAACAATTTCCAATAGATGGCTTTTCCTCTGTTGTTACGATATCATAACAACAGAGCAAACAATATTAAACGTTTTAAACGCTATAGCGCAAGCTTACAAAATAAAAACAGATTTTTTGAGTACAGATCTCTAATTTTATTTACATTTTATACACATATTATCGCGTATTTGCGTTTTTATTGTTAACATGCCTCTGTTACGCCTGATTCCCCCTGGATATTTTTTCACAAACTATTTTGTCAAAATGCATTTTGTCGAGTCTTTACGGTTTCTATGTCTTTGGTACATAGTAGATGAATTGTTTTTATAACAGCGTTTGTTTATTAAATACTGCTCAAGCGGACAATTGGAGCCTAGGAACGACGATACGCCCAAATCGCATATGATGGCAAAAATATGCACTAGGCGGAAATGAGAAATGATATACCATCAGAATGGTATCGTGTTCATGTCCATTTTTATTCACTTTACATATGTTCTTATTATCAATAAAATTTTGGATGAATTAATAAAAAGGCATTGGTTTAAAGTTTTCAGTTGGTATTAAAGAAATTGTTACCGTAGACAAATACAATTAAAACTTTTCAATATTATAAAGAAAAAAGTTTAAAAAGTCGTTATATTCGGCCGGGCCGAACTTTATATACCCTCCACCATGAGGTGGATATTCAAAATGCCTGAATCCGATAGAATCTTTTAGGAGAAAACGTAATACCAAATTACAACATATTCCGATGAAAAACATGCCAAAACCAGTAAGGAAAGTTCAAAAATCGGACGGGCCCGACTATATGATACCCTTCACCAATACATGTTAACATCTACAATATCCTGTAGATAGAAAGGTCATAATATCTTTAGAGGACCATTGAGATGAAATCGGGCGAAATTAAATGTTCTATCTAGACAGACATTTCAACCAATTGAAAAAACCCCATACACACCATTCTGAAATCAATGAAAAATTGTATGTCAAACGGACAGACTTGGATTCTTTGGTGTACCATTTGTATGAAATCGAGTCAAATTATGTATGGGGGCTGTATATAAACACATGGACCTAATTGAGTAACCGTTGCGTACATAATTTGTTTTTTGTAATCACTACATTCAATTTAATACCCTCGGCCAAATTTCGTGTAACTACCATTTACATAAAATCGAACCACAGTGTGGGGAGGGGTATAAATACCGAATATTGGGGGTACCGCTATATGGTGGCTATCCCGAAACTTGGATCAATATTAATCATTTTTGTTACGGAGGTTCGCTATACATTAGGAAACAAAAACGCCAAATTACAGCCAAGTTATTTCGAGGTATAGCAAACAACATGACAATTTTACACAAAGATACGTTTCCACGACAGAGGGTTTACGTTTCCACGACGATCTGAAACGACATTACATCCTTCTTGATAAGAAATTAAAAACTAAATTTGATTTTAGAGATCAATTATAATGTAGCATTTTGGTCATTGTGAGTTTGTCTTATAAAAAATACGTAAACATATTATTATTATTATTATAAATTTAAATATTATATTTTTTAGAAATCCATATACCACATAATGATGAAATTTATGGAATTTTGACCCAATTTAACACAACTAAAGATATTTCAAGGACTTCAACAAAAGCTTTTATAAATCATAAATCTCACATGTAATGTGATTTTATCTGGATTTAGTACAAATATTGCAAATCGCCACATATAGTTCAACTTATCGAGAAGTATTAGCTGACTTTTCGGATTGGTAGTGGTTCCGATGATAATTTAAACAAATTGGTAATGCCTAGCTGGAATAATGAGATTTGCTTCATTGACAGTCTCAGCGGAAGACATGTGCACTGTAAAGATATTTTCCACGGCTAATTTTAATTAATAATAGTTCCTAGTAACAACCAAAGAAAGTCCAACCGCAGCATCGAGTTCCTGTGAAAGCTCAATTGATTCGGATACGTTTTTCTAAATTTCCACATATTTCGTCTTAGCGTGGTGGAAGAGTGTGTCACAATGTATCTCAAAGAATTACACTGTTATGCCTTCCTTCTTTATCCGATTCGTTGTTATCTTCGGCTTTAACAACGTCGAACATGACAATTTGAAATAAACAAAATTGTAAATGAGTATGATTTACATAATAAATAATTTGTTGTTTGTGTGTGTGTTTTTTTTTCAAACAAAATACTGCTCCACTTTGCTATGACAGTCTCTTTGAAATTGCCTTTTTGTCAAAATTCCAGTGCATTTCAGAGAATATAAAAATCATTTCACCCAAAAGTTAACATTATGTTATGTCACCATATCGTGACATAACATAATGTTATACCACACCATCTATATAGGAAAATTGAAATTTTTCAGGAAAATGCATTACAATTGTGAATAACAATCAATAGATGGCGGCACCGTTAACTGTTATACTGTTATAAAACTGTTATACTATTAATTTTCATCAAAATTTTTCCAAAATTAATTATTAATTATTTTTGATTATTTTTTTGATTGATTTCCGCGAAAATTGGATGGAAAAACAAAAAAAACAATGTTTTTTGTTCACGGATAAAAAAATTTTCCGCGAAAATTTTTATTATCCGTAATTATAGTCAAGACGCCAACCTTATCCAACATTTTCGATAAAATTTTACGGTACGTTACGGTATCGTATATCGTATTTTTTGAGTGGAATTTTTGGGAAATTCCTTTTACTACTAGCCAGCAGGGCTGCCATATTTGCCGATTTATCGGCATTTTGACGATTTTTCACTCTAAAAATGGGAAATGCCGATTTTCCGATTTTTGCCTCAGAATTGCCGATATTTCAACAATCGACACAAATTGTCTAACTTTTTAATTTAACACGGCGTTACCATACAAACATATAAAATTGGCAGCTTTAAATCATTGTAACTATCGGCGACTCGCCGCAGCCGTTTTCAATGGCTTAGATATCTGCATTTTTTGTCAGCATTGTACTCTGTCTAGTTTACATTTTACATCGAATAAGGAAAATCTTTAGACTCCGAGTTTAGGGAGTTAAACTTTCTGAATTTTGAAGAAATTTTTGAAAATGCAGAATATAATTTAAAAATTTTCCGAAATTAAACGTGGGGACTCCAATTTAGCTTTTCCAGTTTTGTCTAAATTTGTACAAAGAATTATGGTTCTTCCACACTCCACAGCAAATGTGGAACGAATTTTTAGTCAGGTAAACCTTAACAAAACTAAAATTAGAAGCTCATAATTCAAATTGTTGTAATATCAAAATTGATAATGAATTACTAAAAATGTGTAATAAAAATATGTACTAGTTTGTGAGTTATTTTTATGACCTTAATACCTGTGTTATACGTAAATCTGAAAGATCTCACTAGTGTACATAATAATTATTATATTTTAGAAAAATCTACATTTTTTATAGAAAAATGAACCTTTTATGTTATTTTATTATACAGAATTGAATTTGTTATATTTTTTTAATGTAATAAACAATATTGATTTGTTATAAACCAAAAAAAATGAATTTATTTATAAATTATATGCTGCCGATTTTTTGCCGTTTTTTAAAAATACAAATGCCGATTATGCCGATTTTTTTCTGAAAAATTGACGATTTTTCATGAAATTTAACTGGCAGCACTGCTAGCCAGGCCTACTAGCAGAGTGTAATAAAAATTATTCTCTCACTTGAGGAATGACTGAAACAGAAAAAACATATTCTTGATTTTTTTCATTTTTGAAATTATTATGTCCGCCTTCCTTGTTAAGCTAAATTTTTTGTTGATGCCCCTGGGAAATTCAGAGTTGTTACGATATCATAACAACAGAGCGAACAATATTAAACGTTTTAATCTCTTTATAGCAAAATAAAAATATATATTTTATGTGCGGATCTCTGATTTTATTTACATTTTAAACAAACATTTTCGGGTATTATCGTTTTTATTCTTAACATGCCCCTGGATATTTCTTCATAAACTATTTTGTCAAAATGCATAAAGACTCGACAAACAGACAAAAATATTAGGTCATCCCATAAGTTTCTCCCCCTTTCATACCAATTTGCATATCCCATCTTGATCAAATGCCTATGTACCGTTGTATTGGGAATGGTAGTGCCATCCACTATCTATGGCGGATTTGTTTAAATTAAATTTAAATTTCATTATAAAGACAAAATAAAAATTATTCAATAACAGTTTTCAACAAAAAATGTTTATAAATATTGTTAATAAACAACATCTCACAATTTATCTAACTTATCTTCATCGATTCAGTTGTATCGGGTTGTAAATCGGTTTGTTCCAGGTCCAATGTGGTCCTTGAAAATATAATTTTAAAAAATCTACACCTTGTAGTTGTTCTTGAAAAAATAATCTTTAAAAATCCATGACTTATTTATGTCATTAAAAAATCATCTTCTGTCTTTGATTATGTCCTTGAGAAAAAATATTTGTAAATAATCCATCCATCCTTGTATAGGCCTTTGAAAAATGATTTAAAAGAAATCCTGTGTTGTTGTTGTAGCAACTGAATACATGATGTGTGTCATTCATTGACTGGTTCTGCTTCCTCTACCTTCAAATTCAGGGAAGTTGCAACTTGAACGGGTTGCGTCCAAAGAGAATTCGGCGATAGATGAGTCGGCTTAGCTGGGCAGTTGAAGAGCTACAACGTGTCGTGTGGTCCAGAGGTCTGAATTTTTGAAAGATTTTTCTCAGAACCATCCTCCTAAATAAGTAGCAGATTTCCAATGGCGTTTCTTGATAATTATAAGACAAGAAATCTTAATATTTGAGAGATCTCCCAAAGGTATTCTAAACAAGTAGACTTCGAAAAAAATACGAAGCCTCTAATAGGACCTGTTAATAATTGGTATACCTCCTACAGGTCTCCTAAATAATTGAGAGAACTCATATGGCTCTTTTTGATAATTTGAAGACCTCCCAAAGGAATTTTAAATAATTAGGGATATCATATGTTTGGTTTTTTAACTTTTTTGAGGCCATAAGCGCCAATTTTAACTCCCAAAAGCATGGATTTTTAGCAAATTATTTTTAGGACCACCCTCTTAAATAATTATCAAATTTTTTATAGGTATTCCTGATAATTAGAAGATCTCCTTATGACCCTATGTGTATTTGGGGACTTCTAAACCGTTACGAAACCTGGTGTAGAACATCTAAATAATTTTGAGACTCCCTATAGATCATCTAAAAAAATAAGTGAGAGAGCTCTTATGGATCTTCTTGAAGATCTCCTACGGGATTTATAATAATTGGGACATCGCATATTGGTATTCTGGGTCATTAGAAAATCTCCTATCGGCTCTCTTAATAATTAGAAGAGTTCCCATAAAACACCTTCAGAATTAAAGGTCATCTACAGGTCTTATAAATAATTGGGAGGCTTCCCATAAGTTCTCTAAATAATTAGAAACCCTTCTATAAGACTTCAAAACAATATAGACCCTTTGTATAGGTCTTCTAAACAATTTGAAGATGTTCTAAAGGCCTTCCGCATAATTGAGATATGCTATAGATATTCTAAACAATCCGAAAACCTTTTACATGACTTCAAAAAATTACGAGACCTCATATAGGTCTTCTAAAAATATAGGAGGCCTACTATAATAATTAGAATACCTCGCATAGACCCTCTAAATAGTTAGGAAACCTTCTACAGGTATTCTTAATAAGTAGGAAAGCTCCTACAGGTCTAAATGAAGAGACCTCCTATAGGTATTCTAAAAAACTTTGAAAATCTTCTATGATTTTCTAAATAGTTACGAAACCTTACGCAGGGCCTTTGAATATTTTACTAGTAAAGGCCCTGATATTGCAATGATCAGTAAGGATTTCTGCCATTACTCTTATTTCAGTTTTGCTCAGGTTCAAAAGTGAGTGCGTCCTTTTGGTAGACAGAGTCGGCCAAATGGATCTTGACACGTTGCACCTACCTAGGTTCGTTGTGCAAAGTTCATAGGCTCTTTCGTCGAAGAACGCCTCATAGTTCCGGTAAAGATAACATATGGGTGGTTTGATTGAGTCATAAATTGCTAGATCTGTGGATTGAAGTCCTCGTCTAGTTAGTTCGTCTGCTCTTTCATTACCCAATATGCCACGGTGTCCTGGTACCCAACACAGCCGATAGCTGTAAGTAAGTTCATCCAAAGCTGTTCTACACTTGAGGACGGCCTCAGATTTGATATAACAAGATTTGATGGCTTTATGAGCCGCTTGACTATCCACGAAGATAGTCACCGGTTCAACGAAGTCTGCATCCAGACTTTTTTTATCAATTTCGTTAATTTCAGCTTGGAAAACACTACAGTTGCAATCCAGCTTGTAGGTTAACTCAAGGCCTAGCCTTTCACAGTAGACGCCTGTCTCTGTACCTTCTTCCATCTTGGATCCGTCTCTATAGAAGGCCAGATCGTCCAGAGGAGAGTTACTTCGGTTCCAGTCGTCTCTACTAGGAATAACGGCATCTATATTGTCAAATTTCAGGACTGGTGATATATAGTCGCTTAGTTTTACGCGTTGGTCCAATGTCATACCTGGCTCGTATAAGATACGATCATGCCCAAAGGTACAACTTCGCCAGAGGTTTTGTTCATGTAGCCTTATAGTACGTTTAAATTTAACCGGATTTCGTTAACCCAGTGGGTTTCAATTGTCATTTCCTTTGCATATATGTCAAATAAATCCTCATAAAGTAGGTTAACCCGGTAAAAAGTTCTAATGTACAAGGAGTTTTAGGGTGCTACGTTCGGCCTGACACTTAATGCTGAGGCCCAGAGGCTTAAAATTCAGCATTGCGTTCAGAGCTGCTTGTGGCGTACTCCTCCTGGATCCTGTAACTAAAATCGAGGTGGCTCTTTATTCCTTATCTAATTTACTGGATGTCGACTTGTGGCGCAGACAGTTCCACCACACAAGGGAGCCATAGGATAGGATGGGCCTTACCACAGTTTTATACAACCAGTGTATAGTCGATGGTTTGTTTTGCATGCATAGAGTGCAATCAGCCTTCTCTTCGCCCGTTCCTCAGCGTTCCTATTCCATCGTAATTACGGTCCAGGATTGTGCCAAGGTACTTTGCTTCGGAGATATATGAAGTTGAACTCCATCCAGTGTTGGTCGAGCTAAAACGCTGAGCTTACGCTTCCTAGTGAACATTACCAGTTCCGTCTTTGTTGAATTTACACCAAGGCCGTTCGCCCTGGCCCAACGGGACAGCGTCAGTAAGGCTCTTTGCATAACGTCCGAGATTGTTGACGGAAATTTTCCGGAAATCAATATCACCACGTCGTCCGCATAAGCAACAACTTTGTTACCTTTCCCGTCCAGTTCCATCAGTATTTTATTATTTACCAATAAAGAGGTCTGACAGAACTAAATCACTAAGGTTAGCTCATAAAAAAAGAGTCCTCAGAGTACTTACGATAATTTTTTTCTATAGAAAGAGGAGTCATCAGAGTACTGAGGATTTTTTCTATGGAAAAAAAGAGTCCTCAGAGTACTGAAAAGTTGAAAAGTTTGGAAACAGCTGATTACTCTTAGGGTAGTTCACACATTAACAATTGTTGTTTGTTTTTATTTAATACCTCCATAACAACTTATTTCGATTACAGATTCTAATAACAGGAAACTGTTTTCTTCTTTAAATTATTTAGATCTTCAGAATTAATGCAATTTCTTCCTTTAGACCGCCATTATCTCTCCCAAGGCACTATTTTCATTTTCTTCCTCGAATCATTATCGTTTAATATTTCCTTCGTTTATATTCAGTTTTACAAAGGATGCAAATGAAATCATCAGGACATTGTTAGCTATTTTATGCCATTACAGAACTATTCGTAAAGCTAAGTGCGTATCCTAGTGGCAAATGGTCGTATAACAAAATTATGCTATTTTTATTTATTTATTTTTTTTTTTTTGAATAGATCTTGTATAAATCGTTTGGAAAATTCGATTTTAGAGACTGGTTTAATATTTTTACAGAAATTTAGAAAAAATCGATTCAATTTGCAAGTTACGTTCTTTGACCCCATTTACGGCGAATGTCGTGGTTATCGTGTATTTTACATATATAAAAAAAAAAACAAAATAAACTTGTGTACACATATTTGTATTTATTGTTATGTAGTTATTTAAGAAAAATATGTGATTAGAAACGTTCGAATAAAACATTTCGAGTTTAGTTATTTATATCTAATGCATATTATTTGTTCGTCTAAAATTGTTCGCCAGTGTTAATGACATTCACAGACATTAATAAAATAATAATAATAAGATTTTCATTTCACAAATACATAACGACATATGTATGTAATAATAGTAGTGATGTTAAATATATTTTTTAATATTTCGTTGATTTAAGATTGCCACTGCTTAGGGAACTGCGACCACTTATAGACCAATTCGAATCAAAACCACATGCTGAATCTGAGTCAGAATCAACATTGAGATTGTGAGCGACAGCACCCAAACCCAACGGTGAACGTAACTGATTGGGTGTGGTTGGCATACTGCTGTAGCCAGTATTAAAATTTGAGCTTGATGTCGAAGATATGGAATCTCTGGGTGAATCTGTTGTATTGGAGGCTATTGATGAACGTTTTACATTCTTTTGGCGTTTCTTAACACTATCTAGACCTGGTGGTGGTGGTGGCATTAGGGATTCATCTTCATCGTCGTCGTCATCATCATCATGTGTTGCAGCATTACCGTTTATATTGTCTGCAGAACCCCACGTTTTATGTAGCATATCGAATTGTTTGCTATTAATTGGTGCACTCGCCCTCGATCCCGGTGCCAGGTGATGCATTGACGATGGCGTGTTCTTCTTTGGCATCATTGTTGATGATTTTTTCATCATCATCGGATGCAGATGATGCTGATTCCGCATCGTACCACCGTGATGAAGATGATGTGGATAGTGATGGTGACGATGGGGCCGCTGGTGAGGGAGACTTGCTGTTGAGGCTGCGTGTGGATGATGATGATATTGATGAGTTGGCGGCGGCATTGAGCTCCCATTGCCATTGCCCACACCCAAGAAGTTGCTGAACGCTTCGGTCGTTTTCTTCACTCGGACATTCAAAGAGCCAATCCGTAGGAATCCCGAATCTTTTTCGACTAGAATGATAAAATTAAAATATACATTAAAAATATTGTATTAAAATAGGTATATTTGTTATAAAATTAAGGGAACCAACTTCTTCTCTGATAAAAAAAATGATTATTATGGGATTGTAACTTCAACTATTCAAAAATTTAAATCTTAATTATATAGCCGTCATATAATTTTCTGAATTGCCCATCACAAAGTAGATGGAGAAAACTTTGGATTTAAAAAAATAAATAAATAAAATTTCACCAATTATCTTAGCTGATTTTTTCATTTCAAATATTCTAGTGAGCGGAATTTTTTTCTGAAAAATTGAATTTGAGAATGATGAGGGTTCCCTTAAGTGAATAGAATTGGTCTGTTATCGTACTGCAAAGAATATACTAATTTTTACATTTCAATATCACAAAGGGAAAATTGTTATCGAGGTCAATATTTGAATATTAGGTTCGTTCGTTTACTCAATAATTTGTAAAAAGTATTACAGTATTACAGTAGTATTAATAACTTATTGTTGCTTCAATCAGCTGTGTCGATACAATATTTTTACTCTTGAACGAAAAATTCGTATTAACTCTGCAAATTCTTACCGAGTAAATGTTACTGGCCAAGAAAACGAACGAACCTATTGTGTAATTGAAATACCACTTTGATTTTACCCAAGGTTTATTCATAAGGTTAACAGGAAGGCGAATTCGTGCCTTACTCTTCTCTTGCTGTCAAAATTTTAATCGCGAAATACAAAGCAGAACACGTTTAAAATTCCAAATATCTTTCAAAAGAGCGTATTGATAGGATTGTGCACGAATATTTTGTTTCGAATAAAAATATTTTTTGTTTATTTATTCTTCAAACAATAAATTGACATTCAATGAAGACTTTGAATTCGCCTCCTTGTTAACCTTATGAATAAACCTTGATTTTACCCACATTTCCAACTATTTGATTACTTATTTTAAACTACTCACCCGAGGGTTTTCTCTTTGCCTTGATTTCTGTAAAACATTGGAAATAAAAATTATTTTTTTTTATTAAATTACTACATGGAAATACCAAAATTAACAAAAATTATTAAAAGCATCAGCAGAAAAAAATGACCGTTGTAAGAAAATGAAGCCATGTATTAATAAAAAATATACATGCGGTGTCCGAAAATGAGTTAAGATTATAAAAATGTGTGAAAAAATGTCGAAGCGAAAAAAAACTTACCCTGTATTCATAAAAAATATATGTATATTATTTTGCATTACAAAAACTAGAATAAACAAATTGCATTGTGCATTTTATAACCCCAAATATCAAGCATTCAAACAACACGCATAGGGTGTTTAAACAAAGCCAATTTACATTTTTTCAAAATATAGTTTATTTTATTATGATGCTAAGTAAGAATGAAATGGGTATTTCCATATAATTTTTTTACTTTTTGCAGTATGTAAATAAAACAACGAAATAAAAAATAATATCCGTAAAAGTTAGTACACACTATCTATTTTGAATGATAACTATTGTGATTGACTGACTTGTGACCTGTGCAACTGCAATGAATATATTTATAGAAGTCTGATGGAGGATTACATCAATAACTATTAATAAGGTCATCTAGGAAGACCAGTTGGATATTACCTGCCGCCTCTCAACTTTGCTGTCAATTATTGTGAATTGATTTCCATTATGAAAAACGAAAGAACGTAAAACTTTTTGACATTAGACTTGAGAAAAAAACAGCTGACTTTTGTTTGCTG